>NC_051131.1:15356491-15383423 GCF_014839805.1 Manduca sexta | reverse complement strand
GATTGCTTTGTTACTTGACGTTTTAATTTTATATTATTTTTAAGATCTTCTTGTATTAGATTGTTGAAATGGTTGATAACTTACAAAGTGACCCTTATCCTGTCCCACTGCTGGGCACGGGCTTCCTCTACTACTGAGAGGGATTAGGCCTTAGTCCACCACGCTGGTCTAGTCAGATTGGTAGACCTCACTCATCCTAGAAACTCCTATAGAGAACTTCTTACGTATGCAAGATTCCTCACCATGTTTTCCTTCACTGTTAAAGCAAGCGATAATTCACAAAGAATAAACACATGATTTTAGAAAAGTCATAGGTGTGTGTCCTTGGTATTTGAACCTGCGGACATTCGTCTCGGCAGTTCGTTCAATAATTGTCGTACAATTTTTCTATTTCTTAGTATTCGAAAACGTTTGGCCATCATTTTTCGATCTGAGTTTCAACTCCTCTATAATATAAAATTAAATAACTTTTGAAAAACAATCCACAAATTGGTTCACTAAATCTATGTACCTCCTACCTCTATATTCTAAGCCCAGTATTGACCAAGTCCTTTACAAAACTGAGTGTAATCCCTAACTGTGTTTGGCATTTCGCACATAAATACACGAAATTGGCAATAACAAAAAGTTGTGATAGCGAAAGTTGGTCGGCCTATACAGCTTTCCAATATTAACCAGGCATTATGCGAAACAGGCCTGATTATAATCTGTATATACGTGAACGGAAATTTTACTTTTGAATTTTCACTGTAAATGTTACTCATATGATTCAGAATATTATACAACACTAGCAAAATGTTTTGTGATTTTATTGACCTCGTGATGCTTTTAGAAGGGGATAAGGTATATTTGCTCCCAATTTAATAGCAGTAATGGTAAAACGCACCACTGTCACATTCTGATGGTTGATTTTTTAATCAATTATCTAATCAGACATAAGTTTAATAAATAANAAANCGTAAAATATTGANANCGNNATTNCNTNTCGACTACAGTTTACTGGATATTGTTGTATGAACAGAAACACACATCTAACAACAAAACTACTATGATGCAAGTCATACAAAATTAATTACCTACTACTATACAGGAGGTCGTTGGATGCGGGTCGGTTCCAATAGATCGATCTGAAATTTTTTAGCAGATGCCCATGTTCAACAGTGAAGATCCTACGGTTACTGATAATGATGAAACAATTAAGTTTACGATACCTACAAATTTAACTATGATTAACTATGGTGACATGGTGTTACAAACCAACGCATTTTGCAAAAAATAAATGTCTCTTCCAGTAGCCAATCTCAATGGCGTTTCATTTTGAACAGCGCAACCGCTCAGGGATTAGTCCTGGACACAGCAAGATGGATAAAATTCCCTCCTTCATTGTGCTTTATTACTCAAAGCTCGAGGTTTCAAGGGTTTATAATTTAAATTATTCCATTATGAAGTCGGCCATTTTTAGTAGCCCGTGATGGAGTGTTCAGTTAATTTCGTTTCTTATTTTATCTTTTCTCATTACGTGAATTGAAGTCATCTCTTTATGCCTTGTCGTTGGATTTATCTGTTTGTCTTTTGTTGGGCAAATTTTTATTGCTTTTTAATCAGCGACATTATGTTGAGGTTTATTAGATGATTTAGTGGTAAGATGTTTTATTTTCATTCGTTAAGACTTGTGATTTGCTCAATTAAAAATAGCGTCATCGTAAAAGCCAGCGTTCATTGACGATTACTTCTTGTGAGATTTTTATAAGCGATAGGGAACCATAAATGCCATTACATGATTTATTGTACAAAAACGAAAATATAACCTAAAACTCAGAATTTCATAATGTTTGTAATATTCACAAATTCAACACATTGTCTCATCCAGCTATGAATTGCTTCCTCACAAATGGATCGCGTATTATAAGACAATACTTTTCCTGTTACATATTCTTTTGCGAAAAATTTCGTAAAATGTATTTTCTTTGCTAACATGGACTGTGTTTTAATATTTTTTCCTCTACTTTCATATTGGATTTGTGTATGTATATATTTCTAGGGTGTGTATTTATGTTTTGTAGCTAAGTAAGAAAATGATCAAGAAGGTCATGATGCTAATTCTTCATCGTCCTATGTCCTTCTACTAATATAGCTTCGTTACATACTTTCAAGAATGTTGCAGAAAGGGTTTGTCTTATTTTAACATCTGTCTGATGTTAATCTCCTTGGGGTGATCATAATGCTAATTTGTCCCTACAATACCCAGTGCTTTGGGAATAGTTATTTCGTATTGGCGTTTCGCGTTACGGGTCAGTATTGGCTGGCATAATTATATTGACTGTTTAGGACTCTGACAATTTTTATTTATTATATTTATTCTTCATCGTACTTATCACGAGTTTAAGACTCCGTACGGTTAAAAACATTTTAAACCAAAAATATGGAATACAATAAAAGCCAAAATTCCGAAACACGTTTTCAGACACAAGAGATTTTAATATCAGTGATAATGATCCAAGAGAGCCTCAAGCAAGCCACTTTGATATTATGAAAATCAATACACCCGTGAACCTATAGCAGTTATTATTTTACTAATTGAGTTGTAGATTGAGCGCGTTGGCTGCGAGCCAGCCAGTGAGATTTTCACTTCATCTGGATTATACTGTCGTTGTATTATGCCTGTATTGATTTCAGATTATTGATATATTATGAATAGTCCGATGCCAAGGTTGGGAGATTTCCTTGAAATGGTTTCGGACGTAGATTTGTTTGCCATTGTTAGAATCGTTCCTTTTTATCATGATCAAGTAAACATCAGAACTGATAAATGAGATATATGATCGACGAGGTGCTGCTCTTTCTACTTACCGCTTTGAATAACTTTAAGTTTTACAGTTAAATTTGAACATAGTTACCGCATTTCGATCTATCAAAAGTTCCACCACTTGAACTAACAAAGCTACCAGCGATATGAAAGTAAAATAGAGCAATTACCAATGAAATTGTATTTCTTTCTCCATTATATGTAGCAATCGGTAACAACTTCCGACTGTAGTGTCGGTGTCCAGACAGTGATCGACTAATTGCTGGCTTCATGCCATCGAGTTTCATTTTGTTATTATTTTGTAACAATGTTGCATAACCACTTCGATTTGTTACGAGTGGACTTTTAATTGCTTTTCTATTTCGATTGTTTTTCTGTCAGTGAAACAATTCATTTAGGTGATAGTAATTTATTACTTATACATGAAAACTAACTTTGTTACTATAACTATTTTTACTGCGGTCTTTTAAAGCGAGAAGCCCTTCCCAAAACGTCCAAATAATAATATTTCGTCGATAAATTAATTAACTCGTTTTGGCGTATCGCGTTACGGGGTCATCATTGGCTGGCAATATTCTGTTAAATTAATATTATTATATTTCATAATTGATGTTTATTTAATAATAATATTTATTTAATAAAACCTATCAATTTATTTAATATTTAGCATTCGTTTCATAATTTTAGAGTGCTGGAGTTACTGGCGGGAATATGCAGATTATGAATTATTTAAAAAACAAATTTTAGATCTTTTTTTAAATTTTAACATGGTAAAAATATTCTTTATTAAATTATTTACCTAAGAGTGATTGTTTCAAATTAGAATTATGTGTAATTTCAATTACATCTGCATTATAAAATTAATCATTACCAAAAGTGGCACATATTGCAAAAATATTGTGTTTAATTTTGCTTTTATATTTATATACTAGCTTTTGCTCGCGGCTTCGCCCGCGTGAAAGGTATTTCAAGGATAAAAATTCCACTGTTTGATAAAAGTCTTGCTACATATTTTCCCGGTACTTATAGGTTCAAACTAATTTTATCCCCAATCTATAATTTCAGTTCAATCAGTCGAAAATCTAAGAACATTTATACAAACTTTCATCCCTATTTTATCCCTTAAGGGTAGAATTTATCAAAATCCTGTCTTAGTGGATGCCTACGTCATAGAAGCTTTATGCATTTAAAGTCATAGCCCGATCCGTCCAATGGTTTGGGCTGTTCCTTGATATATCATTGTCAGTCACCTTTGAGTTATATATTATATTAACAGCTGAAGTTGGCTAAAAATTGAGTTTCTCGAAGCCGACCACTATTTATGTACTATGTATTTTGAGACTATGCAATTTTGTCGCGTTCGCGATTCACTTTCACTTTGTTGAGTTTCAGAACGCGATATTAGATCCTCCAACGCGCACGCGAATTTGAACTTTATGCAGCGGTAATAAATTACAAATTGACTCTCCATTTTATTTAGAAAACGTTTGTATGGGAAATAGAAAAATGCTGTTTTGAGGATTTTCCCGGCAATTATTCGAATTTTTCTCAGCTTTTAAACTTTCCCTAGACCTCCACGAATAATTCAAGACCAAGATAAGATAAATCCGTTCAGCCGTTCTCGAGTTTTAGCGAGACTAACGAACAACAATTCATTTTTATATATATATATTTCAAATAGATGCTTTTATAAATACGGTTAGTGCGCTGTTATGCTAGGGATTAGGACTTAAATTCTTCTTTCAGTTAATCAGTTCATGCGCAATGTATTGCTGCAGTTTAAAATCAGTATAAGAAAAATCTCACAACGCTTATTAGTTATATTGTTTTCAATGATCTTTAAACCACAGATAGTGAAACTGTTGGGCTATAGCACCCTCTTAGAAATATTACAGAAGAATATTACAGAGGGTAATCATTTGGATGATTTCTTTCCAATGTTGTACTACCAAATATTAATTTATTTGTAAAATAAAGGCGCTACGCATACGTTATTAACTACACCATCACGCCAGTGCTGAAGGATGTAATTTTCGGAAGGAGAACCCGACACAACTTATAGATACTAATAATGTACATGAATGTGGTCTGTAAATCATTCTAACGATTATTTAGATCTTACATAAATTAAGACAGGGAAGCCGACAGGAATCAGGTTATAAATGGACTCTCCATCACACCACCACACACACTACATATAAAATCGCAGCAACAAGTCGATTACTTAGGCAATTCTATTGAAGCAACTTTCAGTAATAATTGTATGAAATCTTTTTAGATGGTTGTCGTATTGTGCCTTGTTAGTTAAAAGCGTCTGCGTGGCGACTAAGTTTATTCATGATTAGCATCTACAAATGGAGTTTATTACTACCACCATATTATATAAAATATATTTCGTGGAACAATTCTTCTCCCGAACACTAACTTTTACAGATGGTTTGAAACAAACAACATTTATGTTGAAAAGTTGCTTTGAATATCAGATGGAAACTTCTTTGAAGGCTCAATAATCTAGATACTTACAGTCTCGGTGAATATGTTAAGTAAGTTTATGATATATCCTTCGTTGGAGGTCTTTAAATAAATAGATAAATATTCTTTCGATATAGGCTCCCACAATTATTGTTATTTATTGGTAGACTTTCTATTCCTTTTACCGCAAGTAAATATTGGTGTCACCGTTTAATAATTTATAAAGTCTAATTAACTACGAAGTGGCGATAGCCTAGTTGGGTGTGGAACGGACTGTTGGGACGAATGTCCGCAGGTTCAAATCTCAAAGGTGTACTTCTGACTTTTTTTAAATGATGTGTGTATTCTGTGAATTGTCGTTTGCTTTTATGGTGAATAAAAATATCTTGAGGAAACCCACATGCCTGAGAAGGTCTCTATGGAATTTTGAGGGTGTGTGAAGTCTACCAATCCGCATTAGGCCGATGTGGTGGACTAAGGCCTAATCCCTCTCAATGGTAGATGAGGTCTGTGCTTAGCAGTGGGCCAGTATGTAATACAGGGCTGATATTATTATTATTATAATTAATTACAAACGCAGCAGAAAAAGTCTAGGTTCAAAAAACTCTGTTATTACTAAGCTTTATCTATCTGTCACCAAGTGCATTTTCACTGTATACACTATTTCGATTTGAGAGGTAACAACAACTGTGATATTCCATTATGAGACTTATACTGTAACGTCTTAAGGAGCGAAGTTGTACAGCCATGCCACGTTCTCAAGTTCTTTATGGCAACTTACTTAAAGGTTAGCGAACCGCTCTTCATTCAGTAGTAATAAAACGCAATAATTCCTAACAGCAACCTGTTAAACCGCCAGCGACCACACGCCTTTTAATTTTCGGTGTAGATACGAGCGACGTACCTGCCGCGTGTTCTTTACGACGTCTCGTTGCTAACTTTTGATGGCTGATATAAATGTTACGACTCCATTTTGCGCCGTGCGCCTCAGCAAAATGGCGGACGGTGAGTGCGTGCGCTCTCCCGCGCTCATCTTAGCTTATAACTGATGTAATTTTACCATTTTAACGGTAATGTTTGTAAGGTTTACGTTAATATTTTACGATGGGTCGTTTATGGCTGGTTATTGTGCTTTTTGACTGGACAATGGCCGATAGTTTTGAGATGTTTCGCCGTAAAGTGAGGTTATGTGAGAAAGGTTGTTAAGCCGGGAAATTAAGGAAGTGATGGTAGATATTTTATGGATTTAGTGTCTTAATAGTTTAATGACAACATTGAATTAATATGATGGGCTTGTACATGTGATTCTCTGTTGGCGAAAAGTTTGTTGGCGTATTTTTTGTATCCGAAATAGCTCACCAAACTATGGACATACTAGTACGATGCCAATATCTTGGCGATAAAGAATTGAGCTCTACATGTATTGATATTTTGAGCTCGTAAAACTTAGCCTCACGGATTTGACGAACGCAGCAATAACTTATTTTATAAAAAAAAACATTATTTGTAGGGTAGAAAAGTAGACATCTAAGCTCTCATAGCATTCAATGTTTTTCTTAGTGAACGGCAAGGCGACTCCACAACATTTTTTTTCGCGGTTACAAAGCTTGATCGCTTCCAACATAATGGTTAGAGAGACATTACCCCTCGCCAGTCGACAAAATTATGCCGGCCTATTGAAACCAGATATATACCAGTAAGGTGCACCACAAACAAGGCGTAATGAACAATAATTATAATCATTCAACTATACTAACGATGATACTAAAAAACAATAGCTCGTTCCCGGTTCTAATGGTTAATCCATTGACGATAACCTAATCCCTGCTGTATCCGGTAGCGCTGGGCGTAATCGGGAATTTGCCGAACAATCATTAAAAGGGAACAAAAAGGCGGCGGATTAGTGGATATTTAAAATATTCATGAAAATTATTGTAATAAGGCTCAAGTTCGCTCAGCGGAGCTTTAATCGCGTACTGTTTTTTCTGAATTTGAATTTATCGATTGTGGGTTTTGTAGGAAATGGTTTTGGATATAAAATACTTTTCATGTTAGTCATATTTCGTTTATTGGTTATATGACTTATCTGCAGTAAAAATGTAGATTTGATTAGTAGGTAAGTTAGCCTTTTTAGCAGTATTCTGTATTTTGTGCTATTAATATAAAGAATGACAGTAACGACATTAACCTACTCCTTTTTTGCCTATACTTAGATGATACAGACGTACGTTGATTTTTTTTATTGCTTTGAATGACGAGACGAACTTGCCGTTCGCCTGATGGTAAGCGATACGACCGCCCATAAACAGTAGAAACACCATCCTTGAATTACAAAGTATTTTTTGGTAATCCACTGCGCTCGCCATCCTGAGACAAGAGATGTTAAGTCTTATTATATTTTATAGTTACTGGCTACAATGTCCTTCAAACCGGAACGCAACAGTGACTACCAACTGCTGCTTGGCAGCATAGACATTGCGGTAGTACCTACCCAGGCAGACTCTCACAAATGTTCAATATGTCTGTTCGTACTGTTCATTCCGACACTAAACAGTTTCAAACAAAAGCCAATGTCACAGCCTAATGGAAGTTACGGTACACTATTATTTACCAAAATCCGTTCCCTAACTTCATATTTCAACCGAAGAGCAAGAGGCATCCGAACAACGGCTACGGCCAGTTTGAACCGGTTAGAACTGGACAAAGCGAGGCGTTGTAATGAGTTTCCAGATACCCCACCCCGCCAGGGTACAGGGGGGTGCGGAAATGAAATATTCAACTTTCGATATTTACACTCAAAACTCCGCTTTAAATACGGTAACTTTGCTTTTTGTAAAGTTTTGTGTACAATTGTGTTGTCGGGTTATGTTGTTTGCATAGCTGTATTGGTTCAGTGGTGGTGTATTTAGGTGTAGGTACTGCATTCGATTCGTGTCTGGTAGTCAAAAAAATATTTGGATTTTTGACTTTCCCAAATACATGGTAGTGGGTATTACAAATTCTCGTCTTATCTCTCAGGATCATCATCGGAGGATCATCTCGTCATGTATACTTATAGCTTTTCAATAAACGATCTCAAACTTCAATCCCATTTCAAGAATGAACCAATCAAAATAACTCATTTGTAAGCATGTCAAAAAAACTTTGCTTTGATTGGTCTATTTTTGAGATAGATCGAAAAAAGGTTTGAGATTGTTTATTGAAAATGGTGGTTAGTAAAGACAATGATATATAAGAAAAGTATACTCATTGAATCTCTGAAAAGTCGGTAATTATTTATACGCCTGCGCACGTAGGTGGCGTGAAATAAGAGAATTATCCTAGTAAAGAAAAAAAGATTTTATTATTGGGACAACATCAGTATAACATGTACAATAAAGAAGATAAAAAACAAAAATATAACATATATACCCATTGTGCCAACAATGGGAGCCCTCATTCAGCTCCTTGCTGTATCAGCATGACTACTGCAGCGCTGATTTTCAATGAGGGGCTCAAGTGACGCACTACTAGTACTACAAGTTTTATCATGTACATTTCTCAAACATCAAACTTTAAAATTCGCAACTTAATATAACCTTCTACGTTCCCAAGCCGACACAAATGAGACGTCAATGTGGCAAATTGATTGGCACTGGAAACTCGGATGAGCTTAATGGAGGATTATCTTTTCATTCCTTTGTGAGATAAATCTCGTAATTATTACATTGTAGAGCTCGTTAGGAATTTTATACTCTACATTTAACTCTGTTTATATGCATAATGATTTTATGTTTACGCGAATGTTAGGGTTAAAATTAAACTATTTTTCGGATTTTATCGCGGTTTTATATTTTAATTTTCTCATTCTGCGTAGATCGGACTTCTCACAGCTAAAAAATAAAATTTGTATAATTGTAAAATGTAGGTAGATATTGTAACTTTTACTTTGCGGATGACCAACACCTCGGTGCCCCCCGTGACCATGACGGCTGTCTAAAGTCTTCGAAACGACGGGAGAAAATTATAATATAAAAGCCACGATAAAATCCAAAAAATACTTTAATTTTAAAGTCTGTTTCTATGCAGAGATCGTGCAGGGGTGTTTCACTACAAGTAAAATAAATATTTTACTATAATATAAAACAATAGACATCGCATAATATGCCTTATTTTCAATAGTTAAAGGTTTTATTTATCCAAAGATTAAAGTAAGTCAGTAAGCAGAAAAGCATTTGGCACTGTAATTTATTTTATAAATAAATTGGACGCAAGCAAAGTAAGACGAATGAATATAGATTTGTCGAATTTCTAACATGTTTGTTGAATTTTTGATAAAAATAAACCGTAGCAAATGAAAGTTTAAAACAATACAAATTCATTTCGAAATAGGTCTAGCTTTCATAAAATTCCATCATGTTTCGGAACAAACAAACCCCGACGAGATCAAAAAAAGCCTTTATATCAAAAGACCAAAGATATCGCAAATTAACCGGACGAACCGGTACGGGGGAGTATTAATATCCGCTGCTTGTTTATTCGATGGCGCTGTATCCGCCGGCACTGATCGATATTAATTCGCATTTATTTATCCACACCGGCCTTTCGGCATGTTCCGGATTGTCCGGAATGTTGACGAATCCGAAGATGTCTTATCCGTAAGCGATCAATGAAGCAGCAAATGTTGACGCATTGTTTTCTTTTCATTACGTCATGGAGCTGCTGTATGCTTATAAAATAAAGTTGGGTTTGCATAAGATTTTTTTTTGGCTTAGTAGATAAATGTGCTAGTGGTCCGCCTGATGGTAAGCAAAATCTGTTGCCCATGGACTAAAATGATGCCCGAGGCATAGCCAAGCCATTGGCTAGCGGAAGACACTCTTTATAAGCCTCGTTTAAAGATGATCAAGTCATAGCACTCAGAAAACACCGATGCAGGGAGTTCATACCAGAGTGGTGGGTTACTAATTTGCGCTACAGTTGACTTACGTATTTAATTCTTGAAGCTTTTCATAGGTATTTTCAGGCTGGCATAATTATGTCGACGGAGGGATATTTATCTCTCGTTGTTCGACACACTAGTTAGACCTCAATCTCCATACCTTCGGGTGTCATAGGATTACTCTCCCGTATACGTATAAAAAAGTGTTTCGGTCTTCCTGCTGTGGCCTTTTAGGTATAGTGGTCGTTGCACGCTGTGGACTGTGACTTTCAGAGTTGGACAGGTCAGTCGATATTTGTCAATTTTTGTGACACCATTTGTAAAGGATTGCACTTATTTTGAGTATTAACGCCAGAAGGTCGTTTGTGAAATTAGGTCAAATCAGATATTTGCGAGAGTTGCGCTGACGTGATTAGAATGGGAGGGAAAAAGATTTCTCAGTAAAATAATAGGTACCAGGAAAACATAATTAGACAAAGCACATAATCTATCCAATAAAATACTAAATCATTTCATTAAGTTGCGCCGGTCATCAGTAATATAGGGTTTATCCGATTAAACGCGACGCGCGGTCGGAGTGGTAAAAACGCGGTCCGCGACGTCCAACCAGAGCCGAAACTGACGCGGGATTACAGCGGGCTCAACGTTTACACGAGATTTCATGGAAACCGCTGAAGTTTTGGTCGTATTACCATTAATATGAGACCGTTTAATAGTAAAAAAATATTTTAAGTAAATTTTGAAAATAGAACTAAATGACGTGACGAGTCACGTGGCTGACAAGGGGTTGCTATAAGCCTCATGATACACAGTTATGTCCAAGGTCATACAGTCTGACACGAAAGTAGGTGAAGAAAGTTAAAACTTCAAAACAATTCCACGCATATATTTCTATGATTTTTTTTTATTTATTTAAAAAGATATAGTCTACTAAAAACTTTTTATAAAACAATAAATCTAAATCAAATAAATAATTTTCAAATTTCGAACACAGAATTCAAATGTCGGATATAAACAATAAACACTGTTTTGTTCCCGCAAACACCACATCGAACAAGTTTTATTAAACAACCCGTATTTACAAACGTTAAAACGTAAACAGTAGAATTTCTAAGCGTCAATAAAATTGAAACGAATTGTTTTATCTGGTGATCAGCGGGCTCTTTGTTACGCGCACGGACTACTAATGAATTTAGATGTAACGCACACGGGTGATATTCACGAGGATTTTAATGAGCATTGAAATAAAATTAAAAAAAACATAAAATTTTTCTTTTTTCGCTACAGTTGTTTTGAAATGTGTTATGGATAAAAATTAACTGGCGTTAAATTGATTCTCTGCAAAATTCTATGTTACTTAAAACTTTAATCACATAAAAATAAATATAGAATATATTTTGACGCCGTATGTATAGAATAATTTAAGATGTAGTTTCTATAGCACATATTTAAAAAAGCACCAATTTCATATTTCGAATGCAACACGATTATCCCAAAACATGGCAGCAAAAATTTTTTTTGTATCGTGGCCCGCAGTCAACCAGATACCTGGGGAAGAAATTGTGGGGGAAAGAGAAAGAGCCCTTTTAGGATGGGAGAAGAGAAGGGCAGGAAATGTTCGCGAGCCCTCATAATGTGAATTAGCAACCATGAGGTATACACACTTAACTGTACGTCTAGGGCCGCGATATATGTCCTCCCGTGCATGGACATTCAGTGTGGAGACCGAGCACACAAGAATGGTCTCGGGGAAGGGGGGGGGGGCATAGGGGGTTAGTAAAAACAGTTGTAAGATTTATAATCATTCCAGATTTATTACCGCAGTGTGCGCGCGCTCTTATGATTACAAATTACTTTAAACACCGAGGTTAAGTCTTCCGCTACGATTAATAGTTTAACGCCATCGGATTACGCTTATTTAACTGTTTGAAGTAAAAGCCTATAAATAAACGGATTACATTTGCAAGGTTTAGGCTATAAGCTGAGCTTTGTGTAAATCGAGATTTTAAAATAATGGTGTACAATTATTTGGTTTTAGCTAAAGTGATGCTACTTAGATTTAGTTTAAGTAATCTTTAGTAACTAAGGATAAAAGATGGCTGGTTGGTGGTAGGATATATCTTATATCTGCCCGGATAGCGACCACCGTACAAAATGTGTTACCCGCCATAGTAGCCCACGTAATTGTCACGTTTAGGGTCAGCCTGTGTATATGGATCCACCAGGCCGGCACAATTGTGTCGACTGTCGAGGGGTAATCATCTCTCGTCAATCAACATTCTATTGGACAACACTCTCCTTATCATCAGGTAAAGTGGGACAATGTTGCCGAGCATGTTTCTAAAAAAGTTGATAGTAGGTACAAATACCCATTGAATAATGAAAAAGTTACATGTGGAGGAGATGTACTTAAACCAGTACGAACAAAAAATACAGCTTATATTTGTGATTTATGCGTAGTGTTTGCAATTGTCTCAGGTGTGATAATTTGGAAAATTAAGAGATAAATATGTCAAGAGAACGCGCAATTTCAGGATTCCAAATTATATAATATATATTGACCAATACACCACAACTAAATTAATGCCCAACGTTATATTATTTAGAACTAATAATAGCAGCATCCTAATTTAAATTTCGAATGGAAATTCATCCGCGCGTAACGCGCTAACCTCACGCCAGGCTCTCAGAGTGCTAATCGCGTACCTTTGAGACTCTAGCCGCGAGTACGCGCCCCGGGCTGACAATCTCACCGTTGGCTTACCCCAGTTCTGTCTGGAACGCATCAAACGTGACCACTCTTTTATGACATCTTGTGTTCTAAAGAAAAAAGATTTAAAAATGGAATTAATATTTTTTTGAAAATAGAATTACGAGAACAATATTCAAATTGAATATTCAAATATGGAATATTTTTCCGTTTGCGTACTGGTGATGGAAGAATATGATTGTGTTATTGAAGAATTGAGAACCAGAGTTAGGTGATGGATGTCTATTGATATGGGCATGATATTGCTGGATGTCGAGGAATGCCTTTGTATGTCGTTGTTTGATATTATACTGCATTCAGAATAACCAGATATGATGAACTATATAGTACACGGTCCAATGAACACCCAGCGTTTAATAAATATGAAATAATGAAGAGTCTTCATTTTACTAACTGAATACTTGTCCCGCATTTGGAGCCCTAAGTGCCATTATATGCTGCAATGAAAATGATCATAAACCATAACAACAATAAACAATCAAGTTCAGTACAATAATCTCATTTGATTCCGCACCCCACAAAACCTCAAAAGCATATTTAAACATACATTTTAATTACACAAATCCGACATCAAAGCCCTCAAAAGGTCAGTAACAAGTACATAATTACAACCGAAATCAATTCTACGTAGCAAGAGATTGTGGCTCGCTCGTGGGCCGGGAGCCGTTGGCGTCGCGCCAGACGGTATATCGTGTCGTGCGCGTTACGTCGCCGTCGCTGACACGTACGGAACAGTTGCAGGCTTCCACACATAAAATAAATAGTCGATTGAAAACTGTGCAACGTTTTTATTCTTCTATTGTTTTCGCCAAATCGAGTCTTTTGGTGCCAAAATGGTTTAGAGATTGTAATGAGTGTGCTGTTCCGTTGTTGTGTACTAGCTTTTGGCCGCGGCTTGGCTCGAGTGAAAAGTTTTTCCGAGATAAAATGTAACATATACCACTCAGGAGTAATATAGCTTCCTATTAGTGAAAAAAAAAACTTTTCACAAGTTTCTAAGATTAGCGTTATAAAAAAAATCTTTAGTTTTATATATTAGTATAGATATATTTTCTGTAATTGAGAACTAAGTGTTTTCTTTAAACTGAATGACAGGAACGGTGAGCGTTATGATGGTCCGTAAATATTAACGATAAGAAGTATAAATTACTAAGAAATGCATGAACTCCATTGCCCTTTTAATTTATCCACAAGGTCCAGTATAATTGTACTACAGTACATTACACAACAAAAATGCATTGAGTTAAACAACTAACAATATCATAAAAAAGAAGTAATTACAGCCAAACATAAACGTCTAAAATCCAAGATGGAGTCTCGTAAAGGGCGGCATCGTTCAAAAAACTTCAAAATTAACTTTAGCAAAATGAAGTGGGCCCATAAAGTTGGGGTAATGGGGAGCTCGTTGTGGCGATGCGCGTTGTGGGAAATCACCCGACTCGATAGAGGGAGCCACTTGTATTTTCCCACTATAACCGCTTGGGTAATTTTTATAAATATTTCGATGTTTTATTGTGGGTTTTCCTTACATTAAAGCTTGCATTTTACAGAGAAGATACTGAATGGAACATTTTTCTTTCCTTTAAATGACGACACGAGCTTGCCGTTCGCCTGATGGTAAGCGATACGACCGCCCATAAACAGTAGAAACACCATCCAAAAATTTGAATTACAAAATATTGATCGGAATTCCACTGCGCTCGCCATCCTGAGACATGAGATGTTAAGTATTATTATAACCAATAGTTACACTGGCTACAATGTCCTTCAAACCATAACACATTGACTATATATTATATATACTATATATAACTTACGAATAGACGAGCGATCAACTCATAATCTATCTATACATATTGTAAAACAAAGTTCCATTTTCTGTGTCTGTATGTTATCTATTTCCTCAAAATCTACTAAACGGTATTTTATGAAATTTAGTATGGATATAGTTTAAGACCCTGGCAAGGTTATAGGATGTCTAACCCGAGAAAATATGTAGCGGGACTCTTATCTCGGAAAACACCATTACGCGCGAAGCCGCGAGCAAAAGCTAGTTTATAATTTAAAATTTGTATTTGCACTTCACATTTTCTTTGACACAAATCTTTGATTTAAATACAATGCTAAATCCATCCCCTTACGAGCCTATCGCATCGTACGTCATACATCGATGGCTCCCTAAATAATTTCCCAAGAGCGCGCAACCGATTACGTCAAGCGTAACGGGAATAATTTTTATTTACTCAGGGATATGTTTTGGCTTTCGGTTAAATGTGCCGATAACCCGCGCTATTCCAAAGCAATTGTGGCATAAGAAGCCTCGTTTTAGGCGTAAGTGCGTTTTGGGGGTTGTAAAACCAAATTGAGGGTAATGATAATAATTTCCCCTGTATGTCTTTATGTTTTGACTATACAGTTTAACGTAAATAGTATTTAGATGAAGAAATTTTTGTGCAAGATCGTTTATACCTCTGATAATATTGTGCCAAAAATCATTTATGAATAACGAATATTTTCACCAAAGATCTCGGCTATTATTCTGATATTTTGACCAATTTGTAATTTTGTGCAAATATGGCGTGTGCGTGAGTGTATTTCTGACTAAAACCGTGATGTTGTCGCTGCGACGAATTCTCTTAGAATAGTAATGGTATAAGGGCGTGTTAATTTATAATTAATTTTTATTGATATTTATTTTGTCTTAAACTTACAATTTTTTATTTTACATCTATGGTTTGAGTAACTTATTGTAGAGTTATTTTTAAGAAGATAACAATATGTTTCATTGAGTAATGCGATGTGAAAATAATACTGTATACAGAGAATGACGAATAATAAGCTAGCCTGATACGAAGCCACTTTTTCGGGATATTTCTCTGCGATACAGTCCTAGAGCCTAGTGCATAGATCGCCGTTAAATGAAGATATAACTCCTTTGTATAATATTTTTTTATTATTATTTCATTATCTGTCATAGTAAACATTATGGTAAATAAAAAAAATAGCCAACATAATGCAAGCTTTATAAATTTGAGAATATATTCGACAATTTATTAAACTTCTAACAAACATAAATACTCTAATTCTGTGCTGTAAGTAGCATAGTATTTTGCTGCACTTATTAAGCAAAAACACGGTTACCACTTAATTACAGTGTTAATTTACATAGACGATCAAAACACAGCCGGCTTATCCCTAATTCCAGTGGGGGGTGAAGTTTAATTTAACCCCGCTGGACGTCCAATGAATTGGCTGTCTTGCATGAGGATGCAGTGCTAGCGATTTGTTACTTGCGTACAGTTGCTACTGATCTTTTAGTTATGTTAGATTACATCATACAAGTTTAGTAGTTCATTGTGAATTGTGTTAATTTTGTAGGCATTTGTGTCAATATAAATGCAAGTAATGATGTCGGTATTTTGATATAAGAGTCAACTCTTATAAATCAATTTTATTCTTGTTGTTGGATCAGAATGAACAGTTTGTCACAACAGTGTCTAAGCAAGAGGAAACATAAAAAATGATTGCTCTGAAATATACGTGTTTTCTGGAGTAAAGTGAACTGTTCCTACATGTTCAAGACATTGCCAATGTGGTTGTTGCTCCAGATGTAGGCAACGAGATGTCTATATTTTGTTTTGTATTATTATGGCTTCAACCAAATTGATAAATTCATCAACAGTTGATTAGTTGACAGGAGCGACATAGTCGTGAAATAACGACCAAGCTCCCTAAATAAAGATTTGAAAAAAAAAAAAAAGTTGACAGTTACTTCAACTCATTTAAAAAAAAGATAACAATATTTATTGATAGTAATGATTTTAAGATATAAAATGTATACCTTTTTAAATAAAATTTGTATTCTATTTTTGCATTTATTTTTTCCAATTTATTAAACTCTCCCTAGGGACGAGCTTTATTTCTGTCATCTCCATTGATGCAGGAAATGACGATTAGCCCGATGGATGCAAGTGTTTGATGTCCCCGACGGATGTTCACGTCTTTGATGTCACGCGGCTGTTTGATTCGACGTTTGAATTTTGAATTTGGAATCCGTATTTTCAATTTTAGAATTTCCTTTCATTAATAATATTTGAGAGAATATTAATTTTTGATTGTCTTTTAAGTACTTTGAGTACATAATAATTTCGAAGCGTTTTATATTTTTCAAAGTGGTATTCGATGCCTATAATAGAACTGACTTGTATATAAGAGTTCTTTTTATTATTTATTTCCACTACCAAGCAGTATACAAACATTATTGTATAAAATTTAAAAGAATTTAAAGCCTATTCAATAATTTATTTAAATTTAATATCCACCCAAAATGCATCTACGTTTGATTCATATATCCGCGAGGTGTAGCTACTGTTTATGGAGAGACCCTTCTATATAACATATTTTTTATTTTGAGCGTATTCAAAACTATTACAATTTCGCAGGTAATTTAGACTCTACTATCTGCGTAAACATATGCAAGTGATATTTTGACTTGATATCTTCCCAAAATGATCATGAGCGGGAACTTAAATCACATAAGTTACCTTGTGCCGTTAAATATATATCCCTTTTCTACCTTAAGAGAGCACCTAATAGTACATTTATTTATTTCCTCACGATTCCATTCTCAGTCCCAGCAATAAGTCTGTCGTTTGGGGATGCTACTCCTTTACAGAATTTTGTTTCCTATTGAAGTTAACAATTTTAGAAAGGCGTCTTGGCAATAATTTATTTGAGAAGGTATCGTACAATATAAAGCAGTATAAAGTTCTTCCCACATCGAAGTTTATCTGCCAGATGTAATATATCAAACTGATTGAAACTTATATTTTACAGGAATAATAAAATGTAGTTCTGCGCTTCGCAATTTTATATTTCAATTTATGTTATTGCAATGAAACCGTTTCGTAGTGAAAATAAATTTGAGAACCGTATTTTCAACTTTATATATTTATTTCTATTATGTTTTTTGAATAATTAAATAACGGACGAACATGCTTTTTTGCATGATAAAGATATGATTATTTTTTAAGACCACGAAAATTCCAATATAAAGTAAGTTGATTGCACTCCATAGTCTCTAGCTGGCCGGCAAATTGACAACTACTGAGGAATAATCATCTTGTGTTAGTTGATAATATATCTGAAAGAAAACCTTTTAAATGTTGTAGAGTCACTCTCGTTTCCGTATAGAAACTCTGAGACAATAAGTTTCATAAATCTCATCAATTACATTGTTGAATAAAATACTATGTTTAAAACTGTTATTGCTATTGCCGCCAAATCTAATTTCACTGAATGGTTACTAACTCAAGACCTCGTTCACAAGTTTTAAGTAAATGTTAACAGCGGCGACAGCCTAGTTGGGTTGGAATGGACTGCCGAGACGAATGTTCACAAGTTCGAATCCAAAGGGCACACACCTCTAACTTTTTTTTTAAAATTATGTGTTTGTATTCTTTGTGAATTATCACTTGCTTTGATGGTGTAGGAAAACATCGTGAGGAAACCTGCATAACTGCGAAAATCTCTATAGGAATTTTGAGGTTGAGCGAAGTCTACCAATCCGCACTAGGCCAGCGTGGTGGACTTAGGCCTAATCCCTCCCAGTAGTAGAGGAGGCCTGTGCCCAACAATGGGACAGTATACCTATATAATACAGGTCTGATATTATTATCATTATAAGTAAATTTAATAAAGATATCGTAATATTGTGCGAATATTTTTTTTATTTCTTTCTTTATTCTTTCTAATAAACGAATAATGTAGATAGTACTAATTTTATTGCCATTTGTTTTGGAGCACAGAGTGTGACATATTTAGTCGGATTATAAATTTATGTGATGAGTAGACTTACTTGAGTCGTGAAACAGGCCCTAAAACCCTATCTCAGTATGTAAGATAAGTTCGTGTTCCAAACTCTACATCAATCATATTTACTCAATGTGTTTATGAACTCTGTTTATATTCGTACATCCATTACTTGTGTAAACATCCTCCCCGTAGATCTTTCTGTTTGTTTGTCCTTTTATATATTTATTTGAAACAATACTCGTCCTTTATCGAGGCATTATTTGCTTCTGTTAGTTTTGTAGTTTATATAACGGCGTGTAGGTAGATGTCGCTGTGGAGGACGAGATGGTTCCGTTCCTCTATGGAAGAGGAAGAGCTCCATTCAGGCAGATGTTGCGCTTGACAGGCTGCGGTCCCTCTCACGGTTCCTATTCGGAGGTGATATATATACTGCGTGTCATGCAAATTCTGCTACTGCAACTCAGAATTGACTATCGCCATCTAGTGTGATTTTTGTGCGTTACCATTACAATTATGTCAAGACCACATCGATCATCTCGTAGTTCCAGTGACGGTGGTGTATACGAATTGTACCAACACATAATTCATACTACGTCCAACACACATTACGCCTGTATCCCCGGAGGGATAGACAGAGGTTCAACAGCTCTGTCCTGTGATGTGATCGGTGGGGAGGAGGAACTTTATCGCTATATTGGACAGAAATAGTGGTTCCAGACTATTATTGAGAAACAACTGTCACAAGGAGGCAATCGTCACCAAACTATTGCAAAATCTATATAAACCACCGACAAAATTACTGTCTCTACGTAGCTCTAAAAAAAAATCTATAACTCTACCAACTGTCATAACAAAAATAGAGCCGTTCAAATAGATAGAGCTCGAAGCTAAAAATACGCGCAACAATTTGCGGACGTAGCTCAAAGCTCGTGTATAAAGTTATGCTAACGCGTCGCTCTGTGGAGCTTACATTATCTTAAGGAGCTTAACTGTGGGCTCGATGCAAATGCTGTTCTGCATTACTGACTGTTAGCGGCTATGTCTAGCTCAATACTTGTGTGATATTGGTGTTTCAAATTTTAGTTTTGAAATTTTGAACTTACTAAGGTTTATTACGGTGGTATTTCTATTTTTGTTGTTAATCAGATTAGAAGTTGATGTTAATGTAATTTTTTGGTTAATAATAATCATGACTTAGGTCGATATGATAACCTAAAAAATCATGTAAATAATTATTACAATTAAGTCCCCTATTGTAACTATGGGTTTGTTTTTTGTCTTACGCAGCATTCTGAACTTGGCGAAACTACGGTCATCAGTCTTATGGACTTAATAACAAGATTCATTATTACAGTAAATAAATGGCAGCGTCTTTAAAACCGGACAACAGCAATAAGAAATAATTATATAGAGTGTTTGCAACATACACAGGCTTCAGGACGTGTAAGAAATTGTCTTGTAACAGTATATTTAACAACATTAGTATATTCATACAAAGTAGGATATGACATATTGCCTAATATATTTACAGATCTCGCGTACATTAGGGATAACTGTTAACTCTCATCTTCCTGGTTGTATGTTTCTTTTACACAATGATTTCACAAAGCGTGTCATATATTTAATCACAGACTAATACTAGTGTGAAATGTAGGTAGGTATTGTAACTAACTTTTCGGACGACCAACACCTCAGTCCCCCGTGACCATGAAGGCTGCAGTCTTCGAAACGTCGTGAAAATAATAATGTAAATAACTGCCATAAAATCCGTAAACTAGTGTTATTTCAGTCTCTCGTCAGTCGACACTATTTCTACAACACTCTAGTTACTATTAGGTAGAGTCACTTAACAGAGCTCGAATAGTAAAAAAAAAATTTGGTACGTACACATTATACAAATTATATTCATACCAAATATAAACAAAAACGTAATTATTTTTAATTCAAAAAACTCAATCGAATTCTTTCCATTCCTTTTTGTTTTGAACAATATTGACGTTTTTAAGCGTGTGTAGCGTTTGTTTGTTTGCGAGGAGTGATTGAAAATAAACAATTCTGAATAGATACAGCTAAAGTAAATACGCACGACATCATCGTTGTTATAGTAAGGGTTAGCTCACGTGCGAGCTTGCGGTATTATAAGCGGCCTAATAATTATTATTATCTGGTAATTTCTATTCTTCTTTATTAAAAGTCCGCATTGATTTATTTTCTTCTCTTCTCTACTCGTAGAGGTATTTTTTAAAAGTATTGTTCAACAAAAACACGCAACAGCGAAGGTAATAATTTATGGTGTGTTATAATCAGATTATGGGCCTATAAAACTAAAAACATAGTTCATAAAGTATGGCAATATAATGTAAAATTGAGTTATACCACTGACTCGGCCGATATCGTTTGAGCGTTAATTATTTTCTTTTTTATTTATACGTGTATGCAAATTGATCCCATTGTACCTGATAGTATATGGAGTGAGGTCTAATAGAATGTCGACGAAAGATTACCCCTCGGCTATCGACACAATTATGCCGGCCTGTTGGAACCGGATATACATACTTACATGGGCCGCTATGGCGGGTTTTAACACCTTGTGTACGGTAGACGTTATCCGGGCAGATATAAAATATATCCTACCACCATCAAAAGATCTCGTATATATATTGCATTGAAATTGTTGCAAATGTGAAACGAAACTCTCATACGTGACAGATTACAAAGAAAACTATTTTACGTTTGCAACAAAATGTGAACCAATCAAAATTTACTTTTTGTAGTCATGGTGGCTCATTTACTCAAAAAACAAAACGCTTGGATTAAAAAGTGTTAAATAACTTTAATAGGTCAACACAACTAATATTTTTGCATATTTGTTGTTACAATTATTATATATATAATAATCATGAACCTTTTATACATTGAAGAAGAGCCTAAGAAAATATTAGATCACGAAAGTTACTAAAAAATAATATATTTTGTTTCTATTCTTGAGAATTTCTCGTGAATTTTGACTATATTGGACTTTCATTATTTCTTATTCTTGTTACTTTTCTCTACATTGATTTTCTGAGTAGAAATTGTTGTAGAAATCTTTAAGAATTAGTGTTATATTTAGTGAATGAAATGGCGCTTTAAGTAGATTTAACTATTTTTTTAGATAAGTCTTTCGAAAATTTCTCCCTCCATGCCAGTCGAAAAACACTCCAATCTGTACCAAATTCTTCTGACCCTTTGTTAGCATATCGCGTTTTTACTAAATAACTTTCATACATTGCGTTAACTTCTAAAGACTGCACCGATCTAATATCTTTAAACAAGTAACTCTATAGCAAAACTTTTGTACCTGCCACTGACGACCGCTCAGTTAACAGGTTTGATGAACGTACAGATTTCTATAAAGTTTTTAATAAGACCACGCTAGGAAACATTGTTCTCTTAACTATCTATTTGACGGAGATATTGTCCGCCATAAACCATCACGACTCCACCTTATGAGAGCGAATTTAATTTTCAAGATACCTTTAATGGTATATAAAAATATAATAAAATGTTTAGTTGCACTTTTGTGATTTAAGTGAAACGTTATTTTGTAGTTTGTGACGCGTTTCGTCTTATTACTTTATAAAAGAATCAGTGCATAAAATGTTTAAGGAATTGCGGGGAAATTCTTAGATTATTTTAGGAAACTGCATAAATGAAGAATAAATGCATACTAGCTATGGTACATTATGTATTTTATACATTTTCCAATTCTTCTTACTGTAATACCGTTAAGTATTTTAATGCGAATCTTACTATTTCGTCAAATCGATTAAAACTATAATAATGAAAACAAAACAATATTATGCCTTTATTCTCGAAGGGATAAGCAGAGGTGCAACAACATCATACACTTTTCGCCATGTACGTTCCGTTTTATGGTGCGATAGAGGCGAATTTACAGTGTTTTCGGGCACAAATTTCAGTCTCTAGACTGATAATGAGCAGAAAAACCCAATATCACTGTAATCACACGATTGATTAGTTAATATGGCTGGTGCAGGTTTGATTCAACGATCTTGCTCAATAGAGCCACAGTACCCCAAACAACTAAGTTTTCCTACGTCATTCTTGTTTTATCTTACGCGACAAAGTTTCCACAGGATGTTAAGTGTAGTCTAATATAATATTGACCATGGAATAAATATCCATTGAAGACAGCGGTCCTACATCACTCAGATCATGAGGATTATGATAGCCTGTTTTTGATTTTACTCGAGAGTCCCTATGACTCAGGGTGGAGATTGCGGTATGGAGGTCGCTACTTGCAAATTGTCTCGAAATCTTTAGAGGAGAACTATGTTTAGCAGTAGAGTTCCAGAGGGAGAAGATGACATTCTGCCTAGGACATATTGCTAGCTAACGGAACAGGCTCTACCATCCCACCAAATCTCATTATACTAGTAAGTTAGTTCCAATGAAAGACAATATAATTCAGTCATACTAGGTATACAGCGACTGGCCCCGTACGGACCCACTGAATCGGGATTTTTATCCTTAATACGAAGGCCAAAGAGCGTCATTAACCACTACCCGCCTCACTATAACTCGCCAACTTAAACCATCATCAAAATGATTGTCATTCCAATCCGGGTCAATCTATACCGAAAGGCTCAACGCAGTTGTGTTTAGAGTGCACCAGTGCACGCGACACGGCTTTGTGGCCCATTCAAAGGCTTCTTTGTGCTCTACGTAAGGGCATTAATAAAGGGACCGCACAAGGGTTTTAGACACAACACGCCCTCATGCGTTTGAGAACGTTTTTGTCTGTGTGTTGCAGGATTCTGTAGAGTGGCGCTATTTGTTCAGTTTATCAGTTATGTGTGTGTTAGTGTCTCATAGAAATTGTGTGTGAATTGATCGGTGAGGGGTCTTGTTTTGTGTGTCATTGTTACATTGTCTTCAGATTTGTCATGCTCTATGCAATATGTACAAAATAAATAAAATTGCGGTTCTTTATAACATAATTTTCTCCCATTATAGTATAAAGAACGGCGATAAAATCCGAAAAATAGTTTTATATCAATGTCTAACATTCGCGTAAACATAAGAAATCATTATGCAAAATCAATAAGTTTTTAATTTGTAAGTAGAGTACGAGAAAATTATTATTTCAATAATAGTAAAATAAGATCTAGAAGTTTCAGTTTATTTTTCCGATCGAACTATTGCTCTTATAAGAGGACCGTTCATCCTACCTATTTTACCTTTACGCCACCATGAAAGTTATTGTTAGCATTACTTGTTTTCCAATCAGATTTGTTATGAAAGAAAATACAGCGAATAAAAAAAGATTTGAAACACAAGAACTGACCGCTTTACCAGCAAAATGTACAACAAATAATAAAATTGAGAAAAATAAAAGAATTGAAGACGTTCATATTTCCTCAACCAAACGCAGAATCCAATAAATAAATGAAACAGCCTTCCATCTCGGATGTAATGGAGGAAAGTGATACAGGTCAGCGCTCACGGAAGGCGGCGCGACTTAATAACGAAAATAATCCAATATCCAGACCTTTGAGACATTCAAATTTTGAGAATAAATGCCGTTTTTCACCTTCAACGAAATTGTAGAGTCTGGTAGGCGATATTAAAAAATGTGACTTCATTTTTCTTTGTATGACTATAGGCGTTAGTATTTATTAGAATTGTATGAAGGTTTTTTCCTAATATAGTTGCTAAGTTTCGATTTATGTAATAGTGTATTTGTTATATTAAGCTCTTTCTTCATCGACGATCATTAACTATAACGAATAGAATATTATTAGTTACGTACGTGATATCTACAAACTATTTTTCTGGATAGCTTCAAAGGTTACATGTGTGTTTTCACCTATCATTGTATTATTTTACTTTACATATTTTCATATATAATATTAAGAAATATATATAAAAGGTGTATCAACTCCTTCTTAACCTTTGCCAGTACCTAAAATAATTTACGAGTTAAGTAATATTCTCAAATCAAAGCCAGCAACCGTCATAAAATCCGCACGAACTCTCCCGGCATGCTCTACATAGATCCGCAGCATTCGAAGACAAGCGAATTGGCGGAGACGTCCATGCTTCGCTGATCTCGAGATTTAATCTTGCTAAAATTGCCTTCGCCGGACCGCTCCCGGCTCCAAACTTAGATAGGCCTCCAGACATCTCGAGACGGATTTTTCCGTGCTTAATTTTAAAAAGCTTCTTCCTTATTAGCATTTTCTTTGAATATAAAAGATTCCTGTGTAATATCATGTGTTAAAGTCGCGTTCTTTGCGCATATTTTTGAGTGGAATTTTCATGAATATGGTTTTAAATTTTAAATTATTTTGGTAATTGTTTTTGGGTTTGTTATATTTGTACTTAGATATAGCATAGGCGGTTGATGAGAGTTAAAACCGCGATGTTATTGTTATTTAAATAATAATATCTTTATTTAACATATTTTAAACACTTGCTATGTTACATTGTATTATATAATTTTCTATGAAAATTCAAATTAAATATCACTTTGAAAATCATTTTTAATTACACTTATTTTTTTCTCGTCACTGATAATTAAATTATAAGTAATTTTCCGGAATTCCAAGATGCAGTACAGTCACATTTCAACCTTCACAGAAAGATAGTGGTCTCTTAGTATTCTTAAACACGTCTCAGCTTAAGACAAATACTAAATTACCAACGCGATAAAAATTCCGCACGTAAACTCCGAGTAAATAATTCATCACATACCAACACAAATTCTAACAAAATTAACAAAACAAGAACATAAACGAACTCCGACCAACTTCCATCTATATTTAATAAGGGCTATTCAAAAAATATATCGAACTGGGAAACCGTCTGTTTTGTATGACTGTCACGCGCCTCTACCTACGGCACCTATATGAGAAGCGTTATTGGCCTCTATAATACAGCCTCTATTGCCTCACAACGTGCCTTCACTAATATACGTTTGAGGTAGTAATTTTATGTACTTTCGGAATGTAGAGACGGTTTGCGATCGTTTTATGTTAACGTATTTTTTCATAATGTAGAGCTAATGATTCGTGTTTTGTTAATGTATAGCTTTTAAAAATGTTTATGATTGTGATTCGGCGGGCTCGTGGCAAAATTGTGCGCTTTTTTTGGCTTATGTTCTGTAATAATTAAATACATTATATTTTTATACTAACTTCAACCTCGTCAAGCCTTTATATTGATAAAATTAGTTTAAATGTATTATTAATATAATTGTACTACAATGTATATATTGCAAAAATAAGATTATATCAAAGAAATCTATACGTATAAATTCGAACATTACCTTACCTGACTGTTACGTTTTCTAAGCTGAACCATTGAACCGATTTCGATGAAATTGAATGAATTTGGTATGGCAATAGTCTGAAATCCTAGAATAAAAATATTTATTGACGATCTTTAACTATTTTATGTAAAACTAGGTGTTGCCCGCATCTTTAGCCGCGTGGAAAGCCTTTTCCGCTACAAAAGGACTTTAAACACTCAAGAGGTTCATGGTGTCATCTGCACGAAGCCAGCGCCATCCATTTAAAAATCAAACAAAAAGTCTATTTCCCATGGGAGAAAATTACTTAGATAAAAATGGCCATGTGTTAATCTGGGGCATGATATTCCCGTTTGCTAATCTTCATCGAAATCCGATCAGCGGTTTCTGTGATGACTTCTAACAAATTTTCATTCAAAAAAATATTTTTTAGTAACTTTCGCATTTATGCTATTAGTAAAATTGTATCTCGCTCAAAGTAGAGTGAAATGAATTTATCTCTATCTAAAAATACCAGTGAGATGAAACGAAGATATCCAAAGAAGTCGAGGGAAGCGGTGTTTTTGCTTTAGAATTCTACGCTTTACCGTTGCCAAGTAGTTGGGCAAAGCGTTTGGATTCTAAAACGAAATAACTGCTCCACAACATCAAGCTACGACGCTACGAAGCTACAGTGCTACGATGCTACGTGTTTACCTAGAAGATATTTTTGGAAGTTTTGTATTATATAAGTAATGTAGCTTTTATTTGTATTGCTAAGCATATTTCGAATTGGTAATTTTAGAAGAACATGGAAAATAATTTTTTATAAAAATATTTTCTACACCTTATGCT
>NC_051131.1:15336312-15355991 GCF_014839805.1 Manduca sexta | reverse complement strand
AACAATAGACATCGCATAATATGCCTTATTTTCAATAGTTAAAGGTTTTATTTATCCAAAGATTAAAGTAAGTCAGTAAGCAGAAAAGCATTTGGCACTGTAATTTATTTTATAAATAAATTGGACGCAAGCAAAGTAAGACGAATGAATATAGATTTGTCGAATTTCTAACATGTTTGTTGAATTTTTGATAAAATAAACCGTAGCAAATGAAAGTTTAAAACAATACAAATTCATTTCGAAATAGGTCTAGCTTTCATAAAATTCCATCATGTTTCGGAACAAACAAACCCCGACGAGATCAAAAAGCCTTTATATCAAAAGACCAAAGATATCGCAAATTAACCGGACGAACCGGTACGGGGGAGTATTAATATCCGCTGCTTGTTTATTCGATGGCGCTGTATCCGCCGGCACTGATCGATATTAATTCGCATTTATTTATCCACACCGGCCTTTCGGCATGTTCCGGATTGTCCGGAATGTTGACGAATCCGAAGATGTCTTATCCGTAAGCGATCAATGAAGCAGCAAATGTTGACGCATTGTTTCTTTTCATTACGTCATGGAGCTGCTGTATGCTTATAAAATAAAGTTGGGTTTGCATAAGATTTTTTTTTGGCTTAGTAGATAAATGTGCTAGTGGTCCGCCTGATGGTAAGCAAAATCTGTTGCCCATGGACTAAAATGATGCCCGAGGCATAGCCAAGCCATTGGCTAGCGGAAGACACTCTTTATAAGCCTCGTTTAAAGATGATCAAGTCATAGCACTCAGAAAACACCGATGCAGGGAGTTCATACCAGAGTGGTGGGTTACTAATTTGCGCTACAGTTGACTTACGTATTTAATTCTTGAAGCTTTTCATAGGTATTTTCAGGCTGGCATAATTATGTCGACGGAGGGATATTTATCTCTCGTTGTTCGACACACTAGTTAGACCTCAATCTCCATACCTTCGGGTGTCATAGGATTACTCTCCCGTATACGTATAAAAAAGTGTTTCGGTCTTCCTGCTGTGGCCTTTTAGGTATAGTGGTCGTGTTGTGCACGCTGTAGACTGTGACTTTCAGAGTTGGACAGGTCAGTCGATATTTGTCAATTTTTGTGACACCATTTGTAAAGGATTGCACTTATTTTGAGTATTAACGCCAGAAGGTCGTTTGTGAAATTAGGTCAAATCAGATATTTGCGAGAGTTGCGCTGACGTGATTAGAATGGGAGGGAAAAAGATTTCTCAGTAAAATAATAGGTACCAGGAAAACATAATTAGACAAAGCACATAATCTATCCAATAAAATACTAAATCATTTCATTAAGTTGCGCCGGTCATCAGTAATATAGGGTTTATCCGATTAAACGCGACGCGCGGTCGGAGTGGTAAAAACGCGGTCCGCGACGTCCAACCAGAGCCGAAACTGACGCGGGATTACAGCGGGCTCAACGTTTACACGAGATTTCATGGAAACCGCTGAAGTTTTGGTCGTATTACCATTAATATGAGACCGTTTAATAGTAAAAATATTTTAAGTAAATTTTGAAAATAGAACTAAATGACGTGACGAGTCACGTGGCTGACAAGGGGTTGCTATAAGCCTCATGATACACAGTTATGTCCAAGGTCATACAGTCTGACACGAAAGTAGGTGAAGAAAGTTAAAACTTCAAAACAATTCCACGCATATATTTCTATGATTTTTTTATTTATTTAAAAGATATAGTCTACTAAAAACTTTTTATAAAACAATAAATCTAAATCAAATAAATAATTTTCAAATTTCGAACACAGAATTCAAATGTCGGATATAAACAATAAACACTGTTTTGTTCCCGCAAACACCACATCGAACAAGTTTTATTAAACAACCCGTATTTACAAACGTTAAAACGTAAACAGTAGAATTTCTAAGCGTCAATAAAATTGAAACGAATTGTTTTATCTGGTGATCAGCGGGCTCTTTGTTACGCGCACGGACTACTAATGAATTTAGATGTAACGCACACGGGTGATATTCACGAGGATTTTAATTAGCATTGAAATAAAATTAAAAAACATAAAATTTTTCTTTTTCGCTACAATTGTTTTGAAATGTGTTATGGATAAAAATTAACTGGCGTTAAATTGATTCTCTGCAAAATTCTATGTTACTTAAAACTTTAATCACATAAAAATAAATATAGAATATATTTTGACGCCGTATGTATAGAATAATTTAAGATGTAGTTTCTATAGCACATATTTAAAAAAGCACCAATTTCATATTTCGAATGCAACACGATTATCCCAAAACATGGCAGCAAAAATTTTTTTTGTATCGTGGCCCGCAGTCAACCAGATACCTGGGGAAGAAATTGTGGGGAAAGAGAAAGAAACCCTTTTAGGATGGGAGAAGAGAAGGGCAGGAAATGTTCGCGAGCCCTCATAATGTGAATTAGCAACCATGAGGTATACACACTTAACTGTACGTCTAGGGCCGCGATATATGTCCTCCCGTGCATGGACATTCAGTGTGGAGACCGAGCACACAAGAATGGTCTCGGGGAAGGGGGCATAGGGGTTAGTAAAACAGTTGTAAGATTTATAATCATTCCAGATTTATTACCGCAGTGTGCGCGCGCTCTTATGATTACAAATTACTTTAAACACCGAGGTTAAGTCTTCCGCTACGATTAATAGTTTAACGCCATCGGATTACGCTTATTTAACTGTTTGAAGTAAAAGCCTATAAATAAACGGATTACATTTGCAAGGTTTAGGCTATAAGCTGAGCTTTGTGTAAATCGAGATTTTAAAATAATGGTGTACAATTATTTGGTTTTAGCTAAAGTGATGCTACTTAGATTTAGTTTAAGTAATCTTTAGTAACTAAGGATAAAAGATGGCTGGTTGGTGGTAGGATATATCTTATATCCGCCCGGATAGCGACCACCGTACACAATGTGTTACCCGCCATAGTAGCCCACGTAATTGTCACGTTTAGGGTCAGCCTGTGTATATGGATCCACCAGGCCGGCACAATTGTGTCGACTGTCGAGGGTAATCATCTCGTCAATCAACATTCTATTGGACAACACTCTCCTTATCATCAGGTAAAGTGGGACAATGTTGCCGAGCATGTTTCTAAAAAGTTGATAGTAGGTACAAATACCCATTGAATAATGAAAAAGTTACATGTGGAGGAGATGTACTTAAACCAGTACGAACAAAAAATACAGCTTATATTTGTCATTTATGCGTAGTGTTTGCAATTGTCTCAGTTGTGATAATTTGGAAAATTAAGAGATAAATATGTCAAGAGAACGCGCAATTTCAAGATTCCAAATTATATAATATATATTGACCAATACACCACAACTAAATTAATGCCCAACGTTATATTATTTAGAACTAATAATAGCAGCATCCTAATTTAAATTTCGAATGGAAATTCATCCGCGCGTAACGCGCTAACCTCACGCCAGGCTCTCAGAGTGCTAATCGCGTACCTTTGAGACTCTAGCCGCGAGTACGCGCCCCGGGCTGACAATCTCACCGTTGGCTTACCCCAGTTCTGTCTGGAACGCATCAAACGTGACCACTCTTTTATGACATCTTGTGTTCTAAAGAAAAAAGATTTAAAAATGGAATTAATATTTTTTTGAAAATAGAATTACGAGAACAATATTCAAATTGAATATTCAAATATGGAATATTTTTCCGTTTGCGTACTGGTGATGGAAGAATATTATTGTGTTATTATAGCGTTGAGAACCAGAGTTAGGTGATGTATGTCTATTGATATGGGCATGATATTGCTGGATGTCGAGGAATGCCTTTGTATGTCGTTGTTTGATATTATACTGCATTCAGAATAACCAGATATGATGAACTATATAGTACACGGTCCAATGAACACCCAGCGTTTAATAAATATGAAATAATGAAGAGTCTTCATTTTACTAACTGAATACTTGTCCCGCATTTGAGCCCTAAATGCCATTATATGCTGCAATGAAAATGATCATAAACCATAACAACAATAAACAATCAAGTTCAGTACAATAATCTCATTTGATTCCGCACCCCACAAAACCTCAAAAGCATATTTAAACATACATTTTAATTACACAAATCCGACATCAAAGCCCTCAAAAGGTCAGTAACAAGTACATAATTACAACCGAAATCAATTCTACGTAGCAAGAGATTGTGGCTCGCTCGTGGGCCGGGAGCCGTTGGCGTCGCGCCAGACGGTATATCGTGTCGTGCGCGTTACGTCGCCGTCGCTGACACGTACGGAACAGTTGCAGGCTTCCACACATAAAATAAATAGTCGATTGAAAACTGTGCAACGTTTTTATTCTTCTATTGTTTTCGCCAAATCGAGTCTTTTGGTGCCAAAATGGTTTAGAGATTGTAATGAGTGTGCTGTTCCGTTGTTGTGTACTAGCTTTTGGCCGCGGCTTGGCTCGAGTGAAAAGTTTTTCCGAGATAAAAAGTAACATATACCACTCAGGAGTAATATAGCTTCCTATTAGTGAAAAAAAAAACTTTTCACAAGTTTCTAAGATTAGCGTTATAAAAAAAATCTTTAGTTTTATATATTAGTATAGATATATTTTCTGTAATTGAGAACTAAGTGTTTTCTTTAAACTGAATGACAGGAACGGTGAGCGTTATGATGGTCCGTAAATATTAACGATAAGAAGTATAAATTACTAAGAAATGCATGAACTCCATTGCCCTTTTAATTTATCCACAAGGTCCAGTATAATTGTACTACAGTACGTTTCACAACAAAATGCATTGAGTTAAACAACTAACAATATCATAAAAAAGAAGTAATTACAGCCAAACATAAACGTCTAAAATCCAAGATGGAGCCTCGTAAAGGGCGGCATCGTTCAAAAAACTTCAAAATTAACTTTAGCAAAATGAAGTGGGCCCATAAAGTTGGGGTAATGGGGAGCTCGTTGTGGCGATGCGCGTTGTGGGAAATCACCCGACTCGATAGAGGGAGCCACTTGTATTTTCCCACTATAACCGCTTGGGTAATTTTTATAAATATTTCGATGTTTTATTGTGGGTTTTCCTTACATTAAAGCTTGCATTTTACAGAGAAGATACTTAATGGAACATTTTTCTTTCCTTTAAATGGCGAGACGAGCTTGCCGTTCGCCTGATGGTAAGCTATACGACTGCCCATAAACAGTAGAAACACCATCCAAAAATTTGAATTACAAAATATTGATATTCCATCGGTATTCCACTGCGCTCACCATCCTGAGACATGAGATGTTAAGTATTATTATAACCAATAGTTACACTGGCTACAATTTCCTTCAAACCATAACACATTGACTATATATTATATACTATATATAACTTACGAATAGACGAGCGATCAACTCATAATCTATCTATACATATTGTAAAACAAAGTTCCATTTTCTGTGTCTGTATGTTATCTATTTCCTCAAAATCTACTAAACGGATTTTTATGAAATTTGGTATGGATATAGTTTAAGACCCTGGCAAGGTTATAGGATGTCTAACCCGGGAAAATATATATCGGGACTCTTATCTCGGAAAACTCCATTACGCGCGAAGCCGCGAGCAAAAGCTAGTTTATAATTTAAAATTTGTATTTGCACTTCACATTTTCTTTGACACAAATCTTTGATTTAAATACAATGCTAAATCCATCCCCTTACGAGCCTATCGCATCGTACGTCATACATCGATGGCTCCTAAATAATTTCCCAAGAGCGCGCAACCGATTACGTCAAGCGTAACGGGAATAATTTTATTTACTCAGGGATATGTTTTGGCTTTCGGTTAAATGTGCCGATAACCCGCGCTATTCCAAAGCAATTGCGGCATAAGAAGCCTCGTTTTAGGCGTAAGTGCGTTTTGGGGTTGTAAAACCAAATTGAGGGTAATGATAATAATTTCCCTGTATGTCTTTATGTTTTGACTATACAGTTTAACGTAAATAGTATTTAGATGAAGAAATTTTTGTGCAAGATCGTTTATACCTCTGATAATATTGTGCCAAAAATCATTTATGAATAACGAATATTTTCACCAAAGATCTCGGTTATTTTTTTGATATTTTGACCAATTTGTAATTTTGTGCAAATATGGCGTGTGCGTGAGTGTATTTCTGACTAAAACTGTGATGTTGTCGCTGCGACGAATTCTCTTAGAATAGTAATGGTATAAGGCCGTGTTAGTTTATAATAAATTTTTATTGATATTTATTTTGTCTTAAACTTACAATTCTTTATTTTACATCTATGGTTTGAGTAACTTATTGTAGAGTTATTTTTAAGAAGATAACAATATGTTTCATTGAGTAATGCGATGTGAAAATAATACTGTATAGAGAGAATGACGAATAATAAGCTAGCCTGATACGAAACCACTTTTTCGGGATATTTCTCTGCGATACAGTCCTAGAGCCTAGTGCATAGATCGCCGTTAAATGAAGATATAACTCCTTTGTATAATATTTTTTTATTATTATTTCATTATCTGTCATAGTAAACATTATGGTAAATAAAAAAAATAGCCAACATAATGCAAGCTTTATAAATTTGAGAATATATTCGACAATTTATTAAACTTCTAACAAACATAAATACTCTAATTCTGTGCTGTAAGTAGCATAGTATTTTGCTGCACTTATTAAGCAAAACACGGTTACCACTTAATTACAGTGTTAATTTACATAGACGAGCAAAACACAGCCGGCTTATCCCTAATTCCAGTGGGGGGTGAAGTTTAATTTAACCCCGCTGGACGTCCAATGAATTGGCTGTCTTGCATGAGGATGCAGTGCTAGCGATTTGTTACTTGCGTACAGTTGCTACTGATCTTTTAGTTATGTTAGATTACATCATACAAGTTTAGTAGTTCATTGTGAATTGTGTTAATTTTGTAGGCATTTGTGTCAATATAAATGCAAGTAATGATGTCGGTATTTTGATATAAGAGTCAACTCTTATAAATCAATTTTATTCTTGTTGTTGGATCAGAATGAACAGTTTGTCACAACAGTGTCTAAGCAAGAGGAAACATAAAAAATGATTGCTCTGAAATATACGTGTTTTCTGGAGTAAAGTGAACTGTTCCTACATGTTCAAGACATTGCCAATGTGGTTGTAGCTCCAGATGTAGGCAACGAGATGTCTATATTTCATTTTGTATTATTATGGCTTCAACCAAATTAATAAATTCATCAACAGTTGATTAGTTGACAGGAGCGATATAGTCGTGAAATAACGACCAAGCTCCTTAAATAAAAATTTGAAAAAAAAAATTAGTTGACAGTTACTTCAACTCATTTAAATAAAGATAACAATATTTATTGATAGTAATGATTTTAAGATATAAAATGTATACCTTTTTAAATAAAATTTGTGTTCTATTTTTGCATTTATTTTTTCCAATTTATTAAACTCTCCCTAGAGGCGAGCTTTATTTCTGTCATCTCCATTGATGCAGGAAATGACGATTAGCCCGATGGATGCAAGTGTTTGATGTCCCCGACGGATGTTCACGTCTTTGATGTCACGCGGCTGTTTGATTCGACGTTTGAATTTTGAATTTGGAATCCGTATTTTCAATTTTAGAATTTCCTTTTATTAATCATGTTTGAGAGAATTTTAATTTTTGATTGTCTTTTAAGTGCTTTGAGTACATATTAATTCCGTAGCTTTTTATGTTTTTCAAAGTGATATTGGATGCCTATAATAGAACTGACTTGTATATAAGAGTCCGTCTTATTATTTATTTCCACTGCCAAGCAGTATACAAACATTATTATATTAAAATTTAAAAGAATTTAAAACCAATTCAAAAATTTATTCAAATTTAACATCCAAACAAAATGCATCTAGGTTTAATTCATATTTCCGTGTGGTGTAGCTACCGTTTATGGAGAGCGTCTTCTATATAACATATTTTCAGATTATGAGCATATTCAAAACTATTACAACTTCGCAGGTAATTTAGACTCTACCATCTGCATTAACTACCTTCTATTGTTAATAAAAATTATATTTTGACTCGATATCTTCCCAAATTGACCATAAGCGGAAACTTGGTCCATCAGAAAAGTTGATTTGTGCCGTAGAGAGCACCTAATAGTTTATTATCTATTAACATTTATTTACTTCCTCGCGATTCCATTCCCAGTAACTGCAATAAGTCTATCGCTTGGAGATGTTACTCCTTTACAGAATTTTGTTTCCTATTGAAGTTAACAATTTTAGAAAGGCGTCTTGGCAATAAGTTATTTGAGAAGGTATCATACAATATAAAGCAGTATAAAGTTCTTCCCACATCGAAGTTTATCTGCCAGATGTAATATATCAAACTGATTGAAACTTATATTTTATAGGAATAATAAAATGTAGTTCTGCGCTTCGCAATTTTATATTTCAATTTATGTTATTGCAATGAAACCGTTTCGTAGTGAAAATAAATTTGAGAATCGTATTTTCAACTTTATATATTTATTTCTATTATGTTTTTTGAATAATTAAATAACGGACGAACAGGCTTTTTGCATGATAAAGATATGATTATTTTTTAAGACCACGAAAATTCCAATATAAAGTAAGTTGATTGCACTCCATAGTCTCTAGCTGGCCGGCAAATTGACAACTACTGAGGAATAATCATCTTGTGTTAGTTGATAATATATCTGAAAGAAAACCTTTTAAATGTTGTAGAGTCACTCTCGTTTCCGTATAAAAACTCTGAGACAATAAGTTTCATAAATCTCATCAATTACATTGTTGAATAGAATACTATGTTTAAAACTGTTATTGCTATTGCCGCCAAATCTAATTTCACTGAATGGTTACTAACTCAAGACCTCGTTCACAAGTTTCAAGTAAATGTTAACAGCGGCGACAGCCTAGTTGGGTTGGAATGGACTGCCGAGACGAATGTCCACAAGTTCGAATCCAAAGGTCACACACCTCTAACTTTTTTTTTAAAATTATGTGTTTGTATTCTTTGTGAATTATCACTTGCTTTGATGGTGTAGGAAAACATCGTGAGGAAACCTGCATAGCTGAGAAATCCTCTATAGGAATTATGAGGGTGAGCGAAGTCTACCAATCCGCACTAGGCCAGCGTGGTGGACTTAGGCCTAATCCCTCCCAGTAGTAGAGGAGGCCCGTGCTCAGCAGTGGGACAGTATACCTATATAATACAGGTCTGATATTATTATCATTATAAGTAAATTTAATAAAGCTATCGCAATGTTGTGCGAATAATTTTTTTATTTCTTTCTTTATTCTTTCTAATAAACGACTAATGTAGATAGTACTAATTTTATTGCCATTTGTTTTCAAGCATAGAGTGTGACATATTTAGTCGGATTATAAATATATGTGATGAGTAGACTTACTTAAGTCGTGAAACAGGCCCTAAAACCCTATCTCAGTATGTAAGATAAGTTCGTGTTCCAAACTCTACATCAATCATATTTACTCAATGTGTTTATGAACTCTGTTTATATTCGTACATCCATTACTTGTGTAAACATCCTCCCCGTAGATCTTTCTGTTTGTTTGTCCTTTTATATATTTATTTGAAACAATACTCGTCCTTTATCGAGGCATTATTTGCTTCTGTTAGTTTTGTAGTTTATATAACGGCGTGTAGGTAGATGTCGCTGTGGAGGACGAGATGGTTCCGTTCCTCTATGGAAGAGGAAGAGCTCCATTCAGGCAGATGTTGCGCTTGACAGGCTGCGGTCCCTCTCACGGTTCCTATTCGGAGGTGATATATATACTGCGTGTCATGCAAATTCTGCTACTGCAACTCAGAATTGACTATCGCCATCTAGTGTGATTGTTGTGCGTTATCACTACAATTATGTCAATATCACATCGATCATCTCGCATGGCGATGGTGATTTATACGAATTATACCGCCACAGGTTTTATACTACGTTCTACACACATTACGCCTTTTTCTTTGGAGAGATAGGCAGAGGTTCTTACAGAAGGTAGAACACTGTCTCGTGATGTCATGGGGGGGGGGGGGGATTTTATCACTATTATTAAGAAACAACTGTCATAAGGTGGCATTCATATAATCCACCAACAAAATTTCTGTCTCTACGTAGCCCTAAAAAAACATTTATAACTCTACCAACTGTCATAAAATAATAGAGCCGTTCAAATAGATAGAGCTCGAAGCTAAAAATACGCGCAACAATTTGCGGACGTAGCTCAAAGCTCGTGTATAAAGTTATGCTAACGCGTCGCTCTGTGGAGCTTACATTATCTTAAGGAGCTTAACTGTGGGCTCGATGCAAATGCTGTTCTGCATTACTGACTGTTAGCGGCTATGTCTAGCTCAATAGTTGTGTGATATTGCTGTTTCAAGTTTTAGTTTTGAAATTTTGAACTTATTGAAGTTTATTAAGGTGGTATTTCTATTTTTGTTGCTAATCAGATTAGAAGTTGATGTTAATGTAATTTTTTGGTTAGTAATAATCATCTTTTAAATAAAATACTTTATTTATGACGTAGGTCGACATGACAACCTAAACAAATTAATGTAAATAATTATTACAATTAAGTCCCCTATTGTAACTATGGGTTTATTTTTTGTCTTACGCAGCATTCTGAACTTACCAAAGCTCTAGGCTACGGTCATCAGTCTTATGGACTTAATAACAAGACTCATTATTACAGTAAATAAATGGCAGCGTCTTTAAAACCGGATAACAGCAATAAGAAATAATTATATAGAGTGTTTGCAACATACGCAGGCTTCAGGACATGTAAGAAATTGTCTTGCAACAGCATATTTGACAACACTAGTATATTCATACAAAGTAGGATATGACATATTGCCTAATATATTTACAGATCTCGCGTACATTAGGGATAACTTTTAACTCTCATCTTCCTGGTTGTATGTTTCTTTTTCACAATGATTTCACAAAGCGTGTCATATATTTAATCACAGACTAATACTAGTGTGAAATGTAGGTAGAAATTGTAACTAACTTTTCGGACGACCAACACTTCAGTCCCCCATGACCATGAAGGGTGCAGTCTTCGAAACGTCGTGAAAATAATAATGTAAATAACTGCCATAAAATCCGTAAACTAGTGTTATTTCAGTCTCTCGTCAGTCGACACTATTTCTACCACACTCTAGTTACTATTAGGTAGAGTCACTTAACAGAGCTCGAATAGTAAAAAAAAAAATTTGGTACGTACACATTATACAAATTATATTCATACCAAATATAAACAAAAACGTAATTATTTTTAATTCAAAAAACTCAATCGAATTCTTTCCATTCCTTTTTGTTTTGAACAATATTGACGTTTTTAAGCGTGTGTAGCGTTTGTTTGTTTGCGAGGAGTGATTGAAAATAAACAATTCTGAATAGATACAGCTAAAGTAAATACGCACGACATCATCGTTGTTATAGTAAGGGTTAGCTCACGTGCGAGCTTGCGGTATTATAAGCGGCCTAATAATTATTATTATCTGGTAATTTCTATTCTTCTTTATTAAAAGTCCGCATTGATTTATTTTCTTCTCTTCTCTACTCGTAGAGGTATTTTTTAAAAGTATTGTTCAGCAAAAACACGCAACAGCGAAGGTAATAATTTATGGTGTGTTATAATCAGATTATGGGCCTATAAAAATTAAAAACATAGTTCATAAAGTATGGCAATATAATGTAAAATTGAGTTATACCACTGACTCGGCCGATATCGTTTGAGCGTTAATTATTTTCTTTTTTATTTATACGTGTATGCAAATTGATCCCATTATACCTGATAGTATATGGAGTGAGGTCTAATAGAATGTCGACGAAAGATTACCCCTCGGCTATCGACACAATTATGCCGGCCTGTTGGAACCGGATATACATACTTACATGGGCCGCTATGGCGGGTTTTAACACCTTGTGTACGGTAGACGTTATCAGGGCAGATATAAAATATATCCTACCACCATCAAAAGATCTCGTATATATATTGCATTGAAATTGTTGCAAATGTGAAACGAAACTCTCATACGTGACAGATTACAAAGAAAACTATTTTACGTTTGCAACAAAATGTGAACCAATCAAAATTTACTTTTTGTAGTCATGGTGGCTCATTTACTCAAAAAACAAAACGCTTGGATTAAAAAGTGTTAAATAACTTTAATAGGTCAACACAACTAATATTTTTGCATATTTGTTGTTACAATTATTATATATATAATAATCATGAACCTTTTATACATTGAAGAAGAGCCTAAGAAAATATTAGATCACGAAAGTTACTAAAAAATAATATATTTTGTTTCTATTCTTGAGAATTTCTCGTGAATTTTGACTATATTGGACTTTCATTATTTCTTATTCTTGTTACTTTTGTCTACATTGATTTTCTGAGTAGAAATTGTTGTAGAAATCTTTAAGAATTAGTGTTATATTTAGTGAATGAAATGGCGCTTTAAGTAGATTTAACTATTTTTTTATATAAGTCTTTCGAAAATTCCTCCCTCCATGCCAGTCGAAAAACACTCCAATCTGTACCAAATTCTTCTGACCCTTTGTAAGCATATCGCGTTTTTACTAAATAACTTTCATACATTGCGTTAACTTCTAAAGACTGCACCGATCTAATATCTTTAAACAAGTAACTCTATAGCAAAACTTTTGTACCTGCCACTGACGACCGCTCAGTTAACAGGTTTGATGAACGTACAGATTTCTATAAAGTTTTTAATAAGACCACGCTAGGAAACATTGTTCTCTTAACTATCTATTTGACGGAGATATTGTCCGCCATAAACCATCACGACTCCACCTTATGAGAGCGAATTTAATTTTCAAGATACCTTTAATGGTATATAAAAATATAATAAAATGTTTAGTTGCACTTTTGTGATTTAAGTGAAACGTTATTTTGTAGTTTGTGACGCGTTTCGTCTTATTACCTTATAAAAGAATCAGTGCATAAAATGTTTAAGGAATTGCGGGGAAATTCTTAGATTATTTTAGGAAACTGCATAAATGAAGAATAAATGCATACTAGCTATGGTACATTATGTATTTTATACATTTTCCAATTCTTCTTACTGTAATACCGTTAAGTATTTTAATGCGAATCTTACTATGTCGTCAAATCGATTAAAACTATAATAATGAAAACAAAACAATATTATGCCTTTATTCTCGAAGGGATAAGCAGAGGTGCAACAACATTATACACTTTTCGCCATGTACGTTCCGTTTTATGGTGCGATAGAGGCGAATTTATAGTGTTTTCGGGCACAAATTTCAGTCTCTAGACTGATAATGAGCAGAAAAACCCAATATCACTGTAATCACACGATTGATTAGTTAATATGGCTGGTGCAGGTTTGATTCAACGATCTTGCTCAATAGAGCCACAGTACCCCAAACAACTAAGTTTTCCTACGTCATTCTTGTTTTATCTTACGCGACAAAGTTTCCACAGGATGTTAAGTGTAATCTAATATAATATTGACCATGGAATAAATATCCATTGAAGACAGCGGTCCTACATCACTCAGATCATGAGGATTATGATAGCCTGTTTTTGATTTTACTCGAGAGTCCCTATGACTCAGGGTGGAGATTGCCGTATGGAGGTCGCTACTTGCAAATTGTCTCGAAATCTTTAGAGGAGAACTATGTTTAGCAGTAGAGTTCCAGAGGGAGAAGATGACATTCTGCCTAGGACATATTGCTAGCTAACGGAACAGGCTCTACCATCCCACCAAATCTCATTATACTAGTAAGTTAGTTCCAATGAAAGACAATATAATTCAGTCATACTAGGTATACAGCGACTGGCCCCGTACGGACCCACTGAATCGGGATTTTTATCCTTAATACGAAGGCCAAAGAGCGTCATTAACCACTACCCGCCTCACTATAACTCGCCAACTTAAACCATCATCAAAATGATTGTCATTCCAATCCGGGTCAATCTATACCGAAAGGCTCAACGCAGTTATGTTTAGAGTGCACCAGTGCACGCGACACGGCTTTGTGGCCCATTCAAAGGCTTCTTTGTGCTCTACGTAAGGGCATTAATAAAGGGACCGCACAAGGGTTTTAGACACAACACGCCCTCATGCGTTTGAGAACGTTTTTGTCTGTGTGTTGCAGGATTCTGTAGAGTGGCGCTATTTGTTCAGTTTATCAGTTATGTGTGTGTTAGTGTCTCATAGAAATTGTGTGTGAATTGATCGGTGAGGGGTCTTGTTTTGTGTGTCATTGTTACATTGTCTTCAGATTTGTCATGCTCTATGCAATATGTACAAAATAAATAAAATTGCGGTTCTTTATAACATAATTTTCTCCCATTATAGTATAAAGAACGGCGATAAAATCCGAAAAATAGTTTTATATCAATGTCTAACATTCGCGTAAACATAAAAATCATTATGCAAAATCAATAAGTTTTTAATTTGTAAGTAGAGTACGAGAAAATTATTATTTCAATAATAGTAAAATAAGATCTAGAAGTTTCAGTTTATTTTTCCGATCGAACTATTGCTCTTATAAGAGGACCGTTCATCCTACCTATTTTACCTTTACCCCACCATGAAAGTTATTGTTAGCATTACTTGTTTTCCAATCAGATTTGTTATGAAAGAAAATACAGCGAATAAAAAAAGATTTGAAACACAAGAACTGACCGCTTTACCAGCAAAATGTACAACAAATAATAAAATTGAGAAAAATAAAAGAATTGAAGACGTTCATATTTCCTCAACCAAACGCAGAATCCAATAAATAAATGAAACAGCCTTCCATCTCGGATGTAATGGAGGAAAGTGATACAGGTCAGCGCTCACGGAAGGCGGCGCGACTTAATAACGAAAATAATCCAATATCCAGACCTTTGAGACATTCAAATTTTGAGAATAAATGCCGTTTTTCACCTTCAACGAAATTGTAGAGTCTGGTAGGCGATATTAAAAAATGTGACTTCATTTTTCTTTGTATGACTGTAGGCGTTAGTATTTATTAGAATTGTATGAAGATTCTTTCCTAATATAGTTGCTAAGTTTCGATTTATATCATAGTGTATTTTTTTATATTAAGCTTTTTCTTCATCGGCGATCATTAACTATAACGAATATAATATTATTAGTTACGTACGTGATATCTACAAACTATTTTTCTGGATAGCTTCAAAGGTTACATGTGTGTTTTCACCTATCATTGCAGTTTCTTACTTTACATGTTTTCAGATATAATATTAAGAAATATATATAAAAGGTGCATCAACTCCTTCTTAACCTTTGCCAGTACCTAAAATAATTTACGAGTCAAGTAATATTCTCAAATCAAAGCCAGCAACCATCATAAAATCCGCACGAACTCTCCCGGCATGCTCTACATAGATCCGCAGCATTCGAAGACAAGCGAATTGGCGGAGACGTCCATGCTTCGCTGATCTCGAGATTTAATCTTGCTAAAATTGCCTCCGCCGGACCGCTCCCGGCTCCAAACTTAGATAGGCCTCCAGACATCTCGAGACGGATTTTTCCGTGCTTAATTTTAAAAAGCTTCTTCCTTATTAGCATTTTCTTTGAATATAAAAGATTCCTGTGTAATATCACGTGTTAAAGTCGCGTTCTTTGCGCATATTTTTGAGTGGATTTTTCATGAATATGGTTTTAAATTATTTTGGTAATTGTTTTTGGGTTTGTTATATTTGTACTTAGATATAGCATAGGCGGTTGATGAGAGTTAAAACCACGATGTTATTGTTATTTAAATAATAATATCTTTATTTAACATATTTTAAACACTTGCTATGTTACATTGTATTATATAATTTTCTACGAAAATTCGAATTAAATATGGTTTAAGATCTTTTATTTCCTCATAAAGAATTACATAAATTCACTTACTGAGAAAATTATTTATAAAATAAAATCATGGTAAACTACGAGCGTACAGAATTAAAAAGAGTAATACAATAAATTAAGGTTACGTATAGAAATGAGTGGGTAAACTAAAAAATTTTCGACGGCAAAAGTGTCGATGTTAAAAAGTAACCGGCGACCACAGATATACAGAAATACAGAATGCTACTATTACTAGATGTGGCATTGACGACATTGGTAATATGATAAAATCCGTTAAAAATGAGCTTGGTTATATACACGGATTACTTTCCCTGTAAATGTTTTTTTAAACGTTTTTTAAAGCAGAGTATAGTTTTAGCATCCTTAACATCAGCTGGTAATTTGTTGTATATTTGAATGCCCTCATATTCAATATTCTTTTTACCGTAGTTTGTTCTAGGTGCCCGTGTGACTAAACAGTTAGCATTTCTAAGTTTGATTTTTTGGACTTGGGTTTTTTTAGTAAAAGTTAAACTTGTATGAATTTCTTTCTTTAAAATTTTATGTATTAATATGCACGTATAATACGTATGTGTTTGAGCGACATTCATTATTTTCGTATCATCATATATTTTTTCCGTGGGTGTTCTAAGTTTGTAGTTGAATAATATTTTGATTAATTTGAAATATCACTTTGAAAATCATTTTTAATTACACTTATTTTTTTCTCGTCACTGATAATTAAATTATAAGGAATTTTCCGAATTCCAAGATGCAGTACAGTCACATTTCAACCTTCACAGAAAGATAGTGGTCTCTTAGTATTCTTAAACACGTCTCAGCTTAAGACAAATACTAAATTACCAACGCGATAAAAATTCCGCACGTAAACTCCGAGTAAATAATTCATCACATACCAACACAAATTCTAACAAAATTAACAAAACAAGAACATAAACGAACTCCGACCAACTTCCATCTATATTTAATAAGGGCTATTCAAAAAATATATCGAACTGGGAAACCGTCTGTTTTGTATGACTGTCACGCGCCTCTACCTACGGCACCTATATGAGAAGCGTTATTGGCCTCTATAATACAGCCTCTATTGCCTCACAACGTGCCTTCACTAATATACGTTTGAGGTAGTAATTTTATGTACTTTCGGAATGTAGAGTCGGTTTGCGATCGTTTTATGTTAACGTTTTTTTTCATAATGTAGAGCTAATGATTCGTGTTTTGTTAATGTATAGCTTTTAAACATGTTTATGATTGTGATTCGGCGGGTTCGTGGCAGAATTGTGCGCTTTTTTTGGCTTATGTTCTGTAATAATTAAATACATTATATTTTTTATACTAACTTCAACCTCGTCAAGCCTTTATATTGATAAAAATTAGTTTAAATGTATTATTAATATAATTGTACTACAATGTATATATTGCAAAAATGAGATTATATCAAAGAAATCTATACGTATAAATGCGAACATTACCTTACCTGACTAACAGTCGTTTTCTAAGCTGAACCATTGAACCGATTTCGATGAAATTGAATGAATTTGGTATGGCAATAGTCTGAAATCCTAGAATAAAAAGATTTATTGACGATCTTTAACTATTTTATGTAAAACTAGGTGTTGCCCGCGTCATTAGCCGCGTGGAAAGCCTTTTCCGCTACAAAAGGACTTTTAACACTCAAGAGGTTCATGGTGTCATCTGCACGAAGCCAGCGCCATCCATTTAAAAATCAAACTAAAAATCTATTTCCTATGGGAGAAAATTACTTAGATAAAAATGGCCATGTGTTAATCTGGGGCATGATATTCCCGTTTGCTAATCTTCATCGAAATCCGATCAGCGGTTTCTGTGATGACTTCTAACAAATTTTCATTCAAAAAAATATTTTTTAGTAACTTTCGCATTTATGCTATTAGTAAAATTGTATCTCGCTCAAAGTAGAGTGAAATGAATTTATCTCTATCTAAAAATACCAGTGAGATGAAACGAAGATATCCAAAGAAGTCGAGGGAAGCGGTGTTTTTGCTTTAGAATTCCTACGCTTTACCGTTGCCAAGTAGTTGGGCAAAGCGTTTGGATTCTAAAACGAAATAACTGCTCCACAACATCAAGCTACGACGCTACGAAGCTACAGTGCTACGATGCTACGTGTTTACCTAGAAGATATTTTTGGAAGTTTTGTATTATATAAGTAATGTAGCTTTTATTTGTATTGCTAAGCATATTTCGAATTGGTAATTTTAGAAGAACATGGAAAATAATTTTTTATAAAAATATTTTCTACACCTTATGCTGAATATTACTCTATATATTCTCTACAATAAAACAAAAAATAAAAAATATCTACATTCAAAAACACAGAAATAACAAAATGTGGAGTTTGTTTAGTGTCCACACTTCTAAACCTCTACGAAAAATCCGGGCAGCTCTCTCGGTACATTTAAATGCATTAAGCTCTACCTGTTCCATTATTGTATGGGAAAAGCCACAGTTTTACGACCGGTTCGATTCCCAACACGGTACCCCAGCTCGTTACATTGCCAGAGTTTTACGATCACAATTTTGGTCCCTTTTTAAATCTTTTATGGAGTTAAATAGGTGTGTGTTTTAAGAATGTACGGCTTATTGGCATTTTGTGAGTAATCTTATCAATATGGCTTATTGTGAAGAATATTTTTTGTAGTATTCTTAATTTGTATCAGTGGTGAAGAATGTATATAACCCGATTCTTTATGTAGAATGTAATTATCATCAGAACGATTTGTAGGCCGTATTTATGCATATAAGTACCTATTTGTTATGTCGAGTTTTCTTTCGGAAAATTACACCTTTTGCCACTGATTTGTATATAGTACTGGGCACTGAATATCACATGTCAGCTATTTGAGGCTAGCTTCGAGTGTGTTGAGCATCGACTCTGTTTTCACAAGTATGTTTTTATCGCTGACTTCGTTCGTCGTTTCTTTTTCTATAGCTTGACGTGAATTTGCTGCTGCGTACTGTACCAATATTGATTCAAGAAGTTACAATCATGTTAATTCTTAAATTATGTTTCGATAAAAAATACTTGTGGTTTTCGGTAAAAAAAAGGTTATGCCAATTACGTTAATTAACCGCCGCTGAAACTAGCTCTTTAGATTGTATTACATTATTAATATTTTTTGATCTAACAATTAAATAGTAGCTATACCGTCATAAAGTAAGAAATCTTCGTATTATTTTCGGTATTAAATCATGATATCTTTATCTTAAAAGATGCTAACCAAGAATAGTCATTTTTTAAAAGTAATCGTTAAAAACAACCTTCAAACTAAAGCGGAAACGCGCTAATGCTACATTTTGTTACCAAAATTGTACTTTACCGACATTTCCAAACCATTATTCAACTCGGGTTGAAATAACCATTTTTTTGCCTCAGTTACATAAATTCAGCTCTGTCGCCTTCAAAAAGATTTAATATATTGCATTTCCAACGTTACTTTCTTTGGAAGTACGTAAGTGAGTTACGTTTCGTCTCTGCACCTACTTAATTCGTTGAAACACAGAAAGTGAGCGTAACTTTGGTGGATTTCGGGTGGTTTGTGATGCGGGTTTCCATTTAGAAAAATAAAATTGTTTTTGTGTCGGGTTAATAAGTAGAATATCAAATATATTTTGTCTCGGAATGGTTGGTGACTCCGTGTTGTAAAATATATTTAAGGCAAAAACATGTTATCGCAATCTCTACTGGGGTGTGAATGGAACGTTCATGTTGATTTTAAAAGTCTTGCAGCCTAATGTCGACTCACAAGAGTATTGCAT